>NC_056745.1:1252154996-1252179996 GCF_019279795.1 Protopterus annectens
AAAACTTTCCCCACTTAATTCAATGGCAAAAGTCTTTTTTGCACGCCAGTTTTGCAGGTATTAAGTATGTCTGCAACATATGAACTTTCACAATATCCAGGATGCATCTTGCCTATGAAACCCTGACTCACAAAATATTTCTAAATATACTGTACAGAATATGTAGAATTTATTGTAATGCAGCAACAAATGAAAAATGTTTATGACCCCAACACAGTATTTAACATCACAAACTGTAACGTTATTCATCTATATTTCTTAAATGAGTTAAGGCAGTACATGACAGAATCTGTGCTGTTGAACTCAAAGTTAAGAGGCAGAAACAAAGCATACTACGAAGACAAATCTTCATTATGAACGCAGGCAGTGGCCCTGAAAAGGAAAGAATGGGAGACCTTCTTGTAGACCTTGTCCATAACACCAGGAAATGGATCTTGATAAATGAATAAGCTTTATGGGAGTAGCTAACTCCAAATGAGATGCAGAGACACAACCATTTGCAAATGTCCTAAGCTATTCAATATGTCAGACTTTTGTCCTATCCCTCTTCCACCCCACATAAGAGGGTTGCTCAGAAATTCTATACACAATCAACTTACTGCTACTAGTATGACATATTATTGTCACACCAGCATGGCTTTTTAAAAGGGTCTATATTATAGCATCAAAGCTGCAAAACTTCGAATGTTATAATATCGCACCCACTACATTGAAGGCTGAAAATAGCGAAGCCATGGAACATCGAATTCTTACCTAGGCATGATTTTGGTGGGCCATTCCGTGGTTTCGCTATTTTCTCCACTGTGGTGCGATGGTTACAGACCTTAGGGTGAGAGTGCGGGTTAAGGTAAGTGGATAGGTAGGAATGTATGTATGGTTTAGTGTAGGGTTAGAAGTAGGGTTTTGTTAAGTGTATGTGTGTGTATTATTTAGTTTGTTTGTGTATAACTTCTTAGGGTAAGTGTGCGATAGTTACAGACCTTAGGGTTAGGGTGCAGGTTAAGGTTAGTGGATAGATTGGAATGTATGTACTGTTTAGTGTAGGGTTAGAAGTAGGGTTTTGTTAAGCGTATGTGTGTGGATTATTTATTTTGGTGCGCTTGTGTTGTGTGTATGTTTCTCGGAACAGCAAATTTTTTCCCTGGGAAAAAAATCGCTATTCTGAGTGTTCGATGTTATCACATTTCGAAATTCCAAGTTCAAGCTTATGGTGTTCGATATTTTGGAATTTCAATTATGTGATATAGACCCTTTTAAAAGGCAGAGGCACCCAAACTGCACAACACACTTTGACTATGACACTACTAATACAAACAAGGGATACCTCACACTGATTTCACCAAAACCTTTGATTTATGCAACCATAGCTTTATTTCACTGCATACTTTAATTTTGGATATTCCACCATTAGTTTTCTCCAGCTAAGTGCCAGACTGGAGATTTTCAATTAAAAATACAATTTTGCCACCTTAAAACATCATTGCAGGCATTTTCCAAGTCTAGATTTTTAGCCCTTATATTCTTCAGAGGATTTATAAATTCACTACCTTGTGATCTAAAATAATCAATCTTCTGTGCTGATGACCTAGTACTCTATGATTCAACCCGCAAATATAAAGCAATACTGCTTAAACTCCAAAACATTTGCAATAATCTACATCCATGGTTAATTAATAAAAAACTCACCTTGAATGCCAAAAAGACTAAAGTGATATTTCTGGAACGAACGACTCATGACTCTGATGATGCCTATATGACACAGGCGAAAGCACTAAGCCTTGTTGATTTTTTTTATTAATAAACACCTATTTCCGTGGAATGTTGGTGTTGTGGTCACATCTACTGTTTTTATGTCATTGCATATGATCTATATTAAACCTATTAAAGCTAAAATTACTTCCACACTGTTTTGCCACTGAATCCCCCACTATCTTATCAATGAAGGAAGACATGCTATGGGCACTAATATTTTACAACTGTAGCTTGAGTAGATGTTGTCTCTGCTTAAATATCTCCATGAAAAACATCAGGGACCTCCAAACGTTCCCAAACTAAATCTGCCAGTTCTGTTTCTTCTCAGCTACAACAGACACCGCTGCATCACCCTTAGCTATGCCAGCTGGCTTCCAGTAAAAGAACAAGCTGACCTACTTCTACTCTGCCTTATACACAAAATGCCATGCAGTGACACTACTTCTACACACATACACACATTAGCAGTAAGAGATATTCACGTACAAGTCAACAATTCTCTGCTACTTACCAAATCTGCAAACTCCCTTGAATCTACCAACCATGCATTTCCTTGCACATTTACTTTAGAACTCAAGAAAAGCTTTTCACAAATAAAAACTCTCCCTTTACCCTGAAAACCCCCTTTTCCAAACCCACTTTTTAAAAGAATAATTCCGTAACCAAAACACAAGCTTTAAAAAGAACAAAACTGTTAAGCCAAAAAATTAGATTTAAAACCCCTGCCCCCCAAATTCCCTTATATGCCACCTGTAACTTCTGTCTTTGTATGTTTTACACTCAGCTATCACTTTAAAGCTACCTACCTTTTTATTCACTAATCCTTGTAATTCAGCCCTCTAATTCCCTTTCTGTTTCACTCCTATCTCACATTCTCTACTTGCCTGACGAAAAAGTGTAGAACAGTATAATGCAAGAATCTTTGTTTCTATATACATAGCCATTACACTTATTTTTATTGCTTTTTCTCTTGTTTTTGACAATTGTCATGTTGATACTTCAAGTATATTAAAAAGTAGTTATGGACTTACCATAACGTTCCATCTCTGTTGTTGATCTTCATTTATCCTTGAAGTATGGGACTCAGTTCTGACTCTCGGAAATGGCTCGGCCGTTATAACAGGTCGTGCAAACCAAAAACTCTTAGCTAAGTCCCTACCTAGAATGCCCCTCTCTAGATTACCTCAGATCGAGTTTGCAGCTATAACGAAATATAAAGGATGGAAAGATCCTTCCATCCCTTCTCTACGCCTCCCCAATCCTTACCCATCTCCAGTCATCCCTACTATCTAAACTTGAACAAATCTATCACAACACAGCCAGATTTGCCTGTGGCCAACAGGGCCAGTGTTAGCATTTTGGGGGCCCCCAGCAAGTGTCAAGTTGGGACCCCAGGCACTTGCAGTCTAAGTATCATCCTGTCACTGCCATCCATCCTAAACAACCTTTTAGTTCATACTGCAAACTTTTAGCAGTAGTACACGCAGAACGACCTGTAGCGTCAATGCTCTTTCATTACAACAGGCCTGCGTACCACACTATGCTGGCCCATCTCACTAAGGGACATTCACAGTTATTGGCATTTAGTTGCAATGATACATTACAATAACTCTGTGTACAGGGCTGGGTGAAACTGCACCCTAGGCACTTCCTAATGTTTCAGCACCCCCCCCTCCACACACACACACACACACACACACACACCAGTGCTCCCCGCTGTTTTACCCCCATCTTGGGCTCCCATACCATGCATATTACTTTTTTTCTTCCCATTTTCACATTTTGCCTTACACTTCAGTTTTTTCAAGAAGCTACAACTTTCTGTGTGCTCCGATACACATTTTAAAGTTTTTTTTTCTTTTTACACTACCTTTGCCTCCAATGATGGCTTGAACAGAAATTATGATTAAGGAGAGAAATTCAGTGTGGTTTAGCTTTAGTTTTCCTTGCATCTTTTCAACAAACCTTTCCTAACCAAGACAGAACGTAACTATTTGGGAAATAACACAATTAAGCTGATGCCCCCAGAAGCTATAGCGGTTATAGATTCTCTGGGATGCATTTTAAAGCATTTTCCCAACCTTTTCATTCAGCAGTGGTCAAAACAAAAATTGTGACTAGGAAAAGAATGTCTTTTATTTTCTTTTCTTCAAGGAAGACCTAAGTTGTGCATAAGGCTTTTAATGTTCATAGCTGACAATATAGGAGTTCACAATAAATTAGCAAGACAATTGTGAGGATAGACGGAGCCCTGTCTGGAGATACATGCCTAATCCTAAAAGGCAGTCAATGTTTATGCATTCCTCAGATGTTAGATTAGGATGAAGGTAGGGCTTCAAATTGCCATAGTCATGTATTTCAGTGACTGCTGACATATGCAACATGCCACCTCACCCAGCCCCAAGGCAGCCAGCTGTATCGTTCCTGATGGGAAAGTGAAATTACATAATGATTACAGTAATGTATTCTACTTTGTTGCTCCTAGACAGTACACTACCCCTACACAATCTATAGTAATCTTCTTTGTACACCTCTGAAGTCTGTTAGAAAAGTAAAAGAAGCAATGACCACACTGTCTGCAGGTCAAACACAAGCTATGATGACCTCCTGTGCACATCTCTAAGGTGTGATTGTAATGCAGATTAAAGTAGTAATAACCATGCACCCACCCACACGCACACACTCCTAGACAGTACACTACCCCTACACAATCTATAGTAATCTTTGTACACCTCTGAAGTCTGTTAGAAAAAGAAAAGTAAAAGAAGCAATGACCACACTGTCTGCAGGTCAAACACAAGCTATGATGACCTCCTGTGCACATCTCTAAGAGTTTGGTGTAATGCAGATTAAAGTAGTAATGACGGCCCCACATGCACACACTCCTAGACAGTACACTACCCCTACACAATCTATAGTAATCTTTGTACACCTTTGAAGTCTGTTAGAAAAGTAAAAGAAGCAATGACCACACTGTCTGCAGGTCAAACACAAGCTATGATGACCTCCTGTGCACATCTCTAAGGTTTGATTGTAATGCAGATTAAAGTAGTAATAACCACCCCCCCACACACACGCACACAAATAACCTACAGCAGCTTTCTGTATACACACACATCTGAGTAGGGCTTGTTTTAGAATTGGTATGTTTGAGAGGCCCTTATCAGCTTTATATATCCTAACAAGGTCATATGCACGCCCTGGTTGGGTTAAAAACTGTAACCCAGAAAATTAATGTATTTTTTTCTTGTCGATTTTTCCCCAGCCAGCAACTTGGTTTTTATAAATGGGGCCCCCACACACAGCTAAGGAAGTTTAAAGGTACCTCACTGTATCCATTTGTACCCAGTCCCAGGGAGCTGGGGACCACCAGAATCCTAGAAGATCTAAGTACCTGAAAGCTCTGTTGTATATTTTATGCCTTACTTTTTGAAATGTAATTACTTGTTAGCTGCATTTTACTGATACCCTGAAGAATAATCATGTGTCCTGGCATTATTAGGTGTGCACAGCTGAAAATCTGATATTCTTTACACCCACACACACAAAACATAGAAGTCATGGCTGCAATACTAGTTTTGTACTTTATTTCAGCAAATAGCAATACATTGTGTAGCACTAGCACTCCCATACCAGATCAGTGACTGCTGTTTAGCAGTTAGATCAAAGAGTAGGAAGGGGTAAAGTCCGCTTTACCTCATTGAGGAGTAATGCATACCTGTTACTGTCCCTGATCGTCAGAGACATTTATTTATTTATTTTGTTTGTTAACCGGGTGAGTGCTCAGGCTGGGCTAGAAACCCGTTTTCAGCTTGAGACCCGGGGAGAAAAAGGTCTAAGGTAGTTTACAAATAGCATTTACAAATAACATATACAAGTTACAATAATTATAGGACATAAAGGAATACAAAAACAAGTTCCTACTGTAGTGTTAAAACCAGGAGTAACAAAGTGCTAGAATTTATATATTAAAGATATTTAGAATTTATAAGCGAGATTGTCAGACATTTCAAACAATATCAGTTTCTTCCATACATCATTCTTTTTCAACCATTCTTATAAAAGAAATGATTCAAAAGCCAGGAGATACTGAGAAAGGAAGTGAGAAGGAGGATCTAGACATTCTTGCAGGTAAGAGGTGTTTAGCCTGGGCTTGTACAGAAGCAGAGCCTATGTTTAGAGAAGTATTCTTTTAGGGTTTGTTTAAATGCTAGTGTGTTATTGATGGTGAGAATATGCTGGGAAGAGAGTTCCGGTGTTTGACTATGCTATGGGACAATAGGGAGATGTCATAGGTGTTTTGGGCTTTACTAACTTTTAACAATATTTTGTCAGCGGATCTAAGGGATATTAGGTTACTATAGAGTTGGACTAGATGTGATAGGGCTGGGCTGTTATCAGGTTTGTATATGACTGTGTGGGCGGTTACTAGCTGAGTGAGGGTAAGAAGATGAGGGAGTTCTAGTCAGTTTAGCTGCATTAATGCAGTACAGTGGTGAGATCTTTGAGATTGATTTGTAATGAATTTGGCAATTTTGTTATAGCAGGATTCGAGGTTATTTAGGTCAGAGTTGCGAAGGTTGGTAAATATTTGACAGCAATATAGAAGGGAAGATAAATAGATGGGTTTGAGCAGTTGCGAGTCTGGCTTGGTCAGTGAGAAATGGTTTTGCTCTGTAGAGTGAACCCAGTTTGGCATGCACCATTTTAATGGTTAGAGCAAGGTGTTTATAGGTGTCTTGTAACACCAAGAAGTTTTGTATGTTCTACTGGCTCTATTATAGTACCATTGGAAGAGGAAATATAGATGGGGGGGGGGTGGATTCTTAGATGTTGGGTTTTGGTGGAAGACCATAAGCTTGTTTTTTTTGGGGTTAAGTATAAGTTGATGGAGAGCTGGATAATTTTCTATACTGTGGAAGGCTTTTTGATTTTTTTTCTTGAAGTTATTTAATAGTTGGGGCAGAACAGATCAGGGAAGTGTCATCAGCATATTGTACAATTGAGTCTGGGTTAGCTGCAGTATGAAGGTCATTAGTAAAGACTGCGAATAGGAGTGGACCGAGGATTGAGCCTTGGGGGACCCTGACACTTACAGGGAGCTGAGAGGAGAGTTTATTTTCCCATAGAGTGGCTTGTTTTCTGTCATTCAGGTAGCTATGAAACCATTTTAGGGTTTCAGAGCTGGAGCCGTAGTTGGCTAGTTTGTTTAGAAGTATTTGATGTGATACAGTGTCAAATGCTTTTGACATGTCTAGGAAGGTAGCAGATACTAGTTGGTATATAGTGTCAGTAAAGCTGATGAGTGCTGTACTATGCTTGGGCCAGACACAGTGTTGTGTTTTTGCTAGTAGATTACTGGTCAGGAAATGGGCTAATATCTGTTTATGTACACATTTTTCTAAGATTTTGGCAAGTGGGGACAGAATGGCTATGGGTCTGCAGTTGGATATGTCAGTTGAGTGGCCACCTTTGTGTAAGGGTACAATGTGAGATATTTTCCAGAGGGATGGTACATATTGTTCAGAGATAGAGCGGTTGATTAGACTAGATATAGGGTAAGCTATGGAAGAAGCAGCTAGTTGAAGAAAGTCACCAGTTAACTGGTCAGCGGCTACTGTGCATGGCTTTAATTTGGCAATGAGTTTTTGTACAGTTGGTTTGAATTCTATCTGAGTTGGGAGGAGGGTAGTAATATTTTTTGTCAGAAGTCTGGAGGGCATGGTAGGCGGTGTACTGGGGGTATTGCTGTGTAGAAGTAATTCAATTAATAAAGTGGGAGTTAAACTGAGGTTATGGACTCATTTTTTGGTTGGTCAGTGTTGGGGCTGGGGTAGTGGGTTTTCCAGTGGTTGAGAAGGAGATTAATTGTTTGCCAAAAAGTTTCTTTTGGGATTGCTCTGGTATTTTAGGCTGATTTGCTTGGAAGTGTTTTTGTGTCCTGTTTAGTGGTTTTTGGTTTGATTTCTAGAGTTGCTGGTAGGTAATTAGGTTTCCTTTAGTTTTACTAGTTTGATAGTGAGACCAGGCTCTATCGCGTTGTTTTAGTGAAAGAAGCATGTCATTTGATAGCCAGAGGAGCCTATTAGAGTTGGTGAGTATTTTTGTTATGGGGGCTAGTTCATTCAGTATTCGAAGAAAAGAAATACTAAAGTACTGAACTGCGCTATCAAGTGGAAGATGTTTCAAAGGTGACCAATCATACTGTAGGAGTCGAGAGTTAAGTAGTGATGGAGAGAAATGCTTTTTGTTGCAAATGTATCGAAACGAACTACTGGAGAAATTTTGATAATGCTTTCTAACCAAATAGGTAGGGTAGTGATCACTTAGTGTATCAGGGAGACACCCAGCATCATATGTAATATTGCGACATTGGTTAAAATCAGTCCGGTGGGTGTCTCTTGAGTGCTTGTTAATCATTAACAGGAGGTTGATTCTTTGGCAAGAAATTCATAAAAAGATTAAGCAAATTATAGTTTTGCCTCATATATTTGCTCTGTCCTTCTATGGTTGATTTGCTGATGATCTCATTCAGGATTACAGACAGTACATAAATTCAGACATCATAGTTTTATACTTATTATCCAAAAATGCATGTTGATGCAAAAGGTGATATTCTATTATTTAAGTGAATTACAGTAATACTTAAAACATGTTCTTGATTTTTGAGCCTTAATTCTGCTATTATTTTTTGGCATTGTGAGAATTCTTCAGCAAAAAGTTGAACATTATCTAGTGTTCTGCCGTGAATTATAAAACTCCATGAAAGAAAACCATTTTCTGAAGACTGAGCCTTCTCTTAAAATTCAATGTATGCACGAGATTGGTCACGCTGGACTACTGATCTCTCTAATGCTTATCTTGCTCATGTTCATTAGCAGCTTTATCCTAAAAGGGTCATATTACAGCCCTATTAATGTAAAAGAGCATAATCAGGAAATCAGGACATTTTTTACTCCTCATTTATCCACAACCAGCAGCAGCTTTTGTTGGGGCCCCATGCAGTCAAGGACAACTAAGAGAGGACCTGCAGCACGAGATATTGTAGGTATCTAAAACTAACATATTCATTGTTTAGTGGACAGAATATCTCATGATTAACTAATAGGGATAGGTAAAATCTTGTCTGATATGCAATCATTTGAATAATACTATGCTATAACTTCGGGAATATCATAAGTTTGGAATATAAACAAAGTTATTGTTAACCACCTGTTACGTGAAAGTGTCTGGGATTGCTGTACTAGCTTTTATTGGTTTGACAGACATGTGTAGTATCAATTTAACATAACTTGCTTGCTGTGGTTGGGGAACCCCAACATACATGAGGTTTGCTGGAGCCTAAAGGCCTGGCTATGGTGACCAACCATACAAAACAACATTGTTGCCTTGCCCATAAATAAACTTCATTGACTTGAATTCCCCAAAGAAACCTCCTTCTTCCATGGCTGCAACTCACACCTCCTTGCTAAATAAACCCTTAGCCTTCCCTCTGCTACTTAGTATCATCTTATGTTCATCTAGATTTCTCTTGGACTCTGACAGAACCTTTGTATATATAAACCTAATAAAAATAGTGGCAAACTCTGCTACAAAAACTCAGTGTCCCAAGCTTGGAATTCAAAACTGCTCCAACATCCTTAGCATCAACCATATCAACATCCTTCCAAATCAGAAGTCAAAAACTACTTCTGAACTCAAAATCCTGCACTTTCCATAATCCTCCTTGTGACACTGCATTCTACTCAATCTCTCTTCTGCTTTCTCTGAATTCCTTTTATATTTCCTCCTGTCCTAGTTTATATACAAAAACTCACTTTCATCCGCTAACACCCTACCCTCTGTACTTAGCTAACCATTACTCCAGTGTGCAAAAATATCCTGTGTTTTTTACTCCTGATACTTGTTTGCTTTTTTTATACTATGCTTTCTCATTTGTGCATGCCTTTTCTCTACTGATAGGTTATCCATTGTATGTTATTTTATTTCAACACAGCATGTTATATTTTTTGTAATTTTTTATTATCTTTTGTATTATTTTGTTTATATTATTTCATATAAGTATTTTTATCTTTCTGTAAATTGAAGCTTTTCTCCTCAGTTCTCCACTGAAAACAGGTCATTAGGCTCAGCTGGAGTAACCCAGTTCACAAATATCAAATAAATAAGAAAAAAAAGAGTCATATAACAATTGAAGAGATTATGTCCAAGGTCATACATGAAATAAATAACCAGGACTGAAATCCGTTCCTCCAAGGAGTCTGAATGAGGGGGAAGGAGGGCAGGGTGTCAAGGACAAATGAAGATTGGCAACACAGATGGAACATTATGGTAAGCCCATAATTTCTTTATCTGACGTTGTCAGTCTTCATTTATACGTATGATGTATGGGACAGAGTCCACAGCTACCTTATATCTTGAGAAGCCTTATGGAAGGATATTCCTGAGCACCATAGTACCAAATGATGCTCTTCCCCTGGAGACCAGATCCACTTTGTAATGAGTGATAAAGGTATGTGGAGAAGCCCAAGTTGCTG
The DNA here is from genome assembly GCF_019279795.1 of Protopterus annectens. Classification (NCBI taxonomy): domain Eukaryota; kingdom Metazoa; phylum Chordata; order Ceratodontiformes; family Protopteridae; genus Protopterus; species Protopterus annectens. Next base: position 1,252,165,286 of record NC_056745.1, read on the forward strand.
CTGCACATATGTCATCAGCGGGCCTTAAGAGTAGAAACAGCAGACCAGCTATAGCCCTTGTGAGTGCCTCTAACTGGGACTGGTAATTGGGTTTTTTCTTACACATAAATAAAAGCTTATACATTTTCTTAACCACTTAGATAATGTGACCCGTTTACCCAAGGTAACTGGTTTACCCATGGAAGGACCTGAAAATGAAACAAATAAGTGAGTCAGACTTTCTGCAAGTCTTTAGTTCTGTCAAGGAATAAAAAGCGCAATTGTCTGTGAACATCTAACAAATACAAGCAATGTTCTCCTTGTTTGAGAAATTAAAGGGAAGGAAATTTGGTAATTAATCAGTTGATTAATATTAGTTTGAGATACTAACTTTTTGAAGAAAGTATGGTTTGGTTCTTGAAAGTGATACCTATTAGCGCCCCACCACTGGACCAGTAATCAAGGAGCATCAATCTATATCACTGGCACCTGTGGGGACATTAACTAGAATATGAGTACACACACAGTATTTCCAGATGCAGCTCTCTGCATTGAGTGCAGTTTCCCTTAAGAGAACACAGACCACAGTCAGTCTGGGATTGATTTCTCCCTCTTCCTCCAGATCCCCAATAAGACTCCCCACTGGCACAGCTATAGAGTTGAGATCTCAGCTAAGTGACCGAGCCAAACCTCCAGCATCCTCCCTGTCTAACCAGTGCTTCGTGTCCCTGCACAAGTAGCTGACACACACACTCTTTGAGATTTGATTTACACACACACACACACACACACACACACACACACCTGGGAAAGGCTGGCACAGGTTTACTAGCTATGCCCCCTTCTACCCAGACTATAAGGTAGTTACCACTGCCACCAGTCACTCTTGCCAGCTACCGTAAGGCCCTTAAGGTATGACCAATTTTACTCTGTAATATTAATATTAATACAAATGGTAGTTTGACCAAAAGCAAGGTTGTTAGGAGTGGCCCACACAATGTCTGAAATAAATACAAGTACTCTCAAAACTTAAATATCACAAAGATCAGCCACAATGAAAGGGTTGAATATATTTAATAATAAACAATAAAAAGAACAATGCTAAAATACTAAGTATATATTCACAGTGACATCAGAGTTCAAAACACAGGAAATATTTAAAAACAACATTGTAGGACTGGCTCAAGAAAAACAATAGTAAACTAAAGCTTCACTATATTCTGACTGAATCCCTAAGAAGATATACTATACCATAATAACACTAATAGAAACAGAGCAGAAGATGTGGTGAATGGTGGTTTTTGTTGTCAGGTCAAGACTTAAAATACAGAATGCTCTTTCTCACTAAGAGTCTTCTCGAAACAATATCTGAAATATTACAGCTGGGATAACTTGCAGAATGACATCATTTCCTGCTCATTTTGACTTCTAGTTCTCATGCAACCCCCGTGATAGCTGGCAGGACTTTGCACCTACCTGTAAAAATACATACAAGGGCTTTTGCTCAGAACTTTGGCAGGTGCTGGAAGTCATAAAACAATTGCAGCCTCATGCTTCCAGAGTATTGATTAGTTCACCCCAGATGGCTGAAATCTTCTAGTACAGACTTTGTGTCTCTGGCTTGCATTGAAACCTGTGAATAGCATCTTTATGGCGAAAGTAAGATCCAGGAGCGAGAAAGGTCCTTATAAGGAGCTTTAATGTGAGTTCCTTTCCAGAAAAACATACACAGCCTATGTGAGATTAACTAATGTTCTTCAAAACCATCATGGAAATTAGAGAAAGAGGAGCAAGCTGAACTCTGGTACAGAAAAGCTCCCTGTTCGAGGTGTAGTCAAAAACTGTAAACTACGTTTCAAATGGTGCAGAAAGGGATCAAATCAATTATCACATGCCCAAATAGAAAATCTTTCTATTTGCTTTGAATACAACTTCCTAGTGGAAGGCTTATGGAAGGCAACAACATTTTTTCAAACTGGAAGATGAGATTATTATGCATGGCGATCAATGGAACTGCAGCAACGACCTGTAAGCTTGGGGTTTTCAGGTTGGGGTGAACTAGTTCTGAGCTGGGACAGGGGACCTGGATCGGGTCCAAAGTCATGGACATTGAAGCAGGTAAAGGCCAAGGGGGTGGAGACCAAACTTGGTGAGGGAGGCCAGAATGGGGCAATGAGAATCACCTTGCTCTTCAACCTTGTAACTCTTCAAGAACAAAGGTATTAGTGGGCGAATTGGAGAATCAGAGTATTTCTTAGGAGCCAATACGTGAAGGAGAATGTCTCTCAGGTACTCCCCATGGGAGGGGTTAGAACAAAGTAGCTACTGCACTTGTTGTTTTGAGGTGGTAAATAAGGACTGCAACAAGGCAGGGCTGTGACGGAAAATCTCCTTCACCACTCCGGTTGAAAGACCACTTGTGGTAGAATGCATCCACTCAATTTGTCCAGCTATCACGTTGGGCTCCTGGGATATGTGTTGCTACCAGAAAGCAGTTTGAAGGGTGCCAACTGCCACACCCTGAGCTTCTCCAACACAAGCGGGGTAAAGACTTGGTTCCACCTTGTTTGCTGATGTACTAGACTACTGACATGTTGCCTGATTTGAACTGCAATTGTTTGTAAAGGGAGGCAGTTTGAAAGGCTGCAACATAACAGCACTGCCCTCAGTTCTGAAACATGACATGAAGATTCTACAGCTATCAGGGACCAGGAGGTGCCTTGGACTGTTCTTCCTGATAATGCCCCCACCAATCTGAGAAGCAACCCTGGTCACTATGGGCCAGAATGGGGTGCCATGAAACAAATGGGTCGGCCCAAAACAATTTTCCCAAATTCCATCCACCAAGATAAGTCCTTTTTGCAACAGTTAGTAGTCGGATGAGATGAGTCATGGGATGAGTGAGGATGGACCACTGGGAGGCAAGCTACATAAACTTCTTATGTGAAACCTTGCTAGTAGAACCGATGTAATAGCGCTACCATGGATCCTAGAGCCTGTAGAACTAGTAGGCCAAGACATTGCCATTGGAGAAAATAATGTCCACCTGGGGCTTGTCTTCTGCAGTCTGTGAACAGGAAAGGAGGCTATGCAGAGGTTGTATTTAGGCAGGCTCCTATAAGGCTAATTGTTGGGTCAGACTTGAATTTGAGACCTGGCAAGATTCACCATCATATACCTAGGCGAGGGCAAAATATGCCAGTGAAAGAATCTCTTGTCCATTGGTAGATGCCTGGGGGAGCGTGAGGCAGTCATTCAAATAAGAAATGCTCTCTAAAGAGATAAATGCTTGACAGATATCACATTCTTGATATAAATGTACCTGGCCCAAACAGTAAGCATAAGGTGAATGCCCATCAAGGTGGGGCGTTTCTGCCACATCCAGAACATTGTTTAAAACCAGTTGGCCCTTACTCTTATCTGCCATGTTAACTGATACAGTGATGAGAGGGGCATTCTGGTGAGAACTTAGCTGGAGAATTTTTGGTTTTACTGCGTGGTATTATAACATCAGAGCTGATTCCGAGTTGGAACCCGATTTAAATGTCAAGGATAAATGAAGATTGACATCAGATCATAGATATATTGTTTGGAAGCTAGTCTCCAGTTAACGTATCTAAAGGTATATTATATACTTCTCCTTTTCTACTGTATCTCCCAGGCTGTGGCTGAAAAGGAGTCCATTTGGATTAGTCTATCTGGTAAAGAAATGAACATGAAAATAAACAAACAAGCAAAAACAAATAAATCCTCAACAATACCATTCCCTCATTTCTCTGTAGCCGAGTTCAAATAGTGACTCAAGTGCTGAAAGGGCCAGACTTGGGGAGAGTGAAAAGCCACTGCCTACTCCCCTCTCCTTGGGTGAGAAAGATGGATCTTAGCCATAAAAGATGAAATATCCCAGCCAAACTACCCAAGAAGAATGGAGGAGACAGTGACTCACCGACTTGGCCGGTATGTAGTGTTTCATAAAAATTTGAGATCAAAGCCTTTAGCTGACCATTGCACACTGATTCTGTTAGTACTGTAAGTGACTGTGGTGATAAAAAAAATGTTATCGCTACATGAACTGATGATATACCCATTTTAGGGCCTTGACTTAGTCCAACAGCATTTATGTGATATATATGCATGGCACACACACATTTTATATATATATATATATATATATATATATATATATATATATATATATATATATATATATATTAATTTGTTTTCTCTCTGTTTTCTTTTGTCTCTTTCTTTGGTTCTTCAAGTCTGGGTGCCCCACAAGAGGGTTTTTTTAAGCAAAGATCCAGTGCTAATTTATTTTTTTAAAAAAAGCATTTTTAAAACCCAAAAATTATTTTTTAAAACCCCCAAGGAGAACCCATGGATTTTCCTGGGGGGCCAACAAAACGCACTGCTTTAGATAAAATTTAAACTTGTTGTTCCCTTTTGGAAAGGGGGGACATTTTTGGGGCCGCTTTTTTAGCCCAAATCATTTTTAAAAACTTTTTCCCCTGCCCCATAGATGTAACTTAAAGTTTTAAAATTTTGGAAATTTTTGGACAGGGAATTTGGGACCCCCTTTTTAAAATTTTTTTTGCCAACCAAATCCTTTCTTTAAAAAAATGTAAGCTTCATTTGCCTGGATTAGAGGTAAACTTTTTAAAAGTAAATTTAAAAACCCTTTTTTGGAAATTTTTATAGGGAAAAAAGGAAGGAAAAATTTTTGGGAAAACCTTTTGGATGTGGGTTGTTTTGTTTTAGAAAACCCTTCCTTTTTTTAAAAATGAAGGGAATTCAAAATTTTTTTCCCGATGATTAGAACAAAAAAATTTTAATTAAAAGGGTTATTCCGTTTATGGCCCGCAAATTATTTTATTTTGGGTAAAAAATAAGGGGAAAAATTTTTTAAGGAAAAAGGAGAAACCTTTTGGGCCCCCGATGGATTATTATTTTAGGAAATTTTATTAAAAAAAAGAAGTGCAAGGTTTCCCCTTATATATAAAATTTCCCTTTTGTTTTTAAAAAGCCAAACAAAAAAATTTTTCCCTCAAAAGATTCAAATTTTCTTTTTTGTTTCTAAAAAAGGTTTTTGTTTTACCTTTTCCAAGATGTTTAACCAAAAGGGAGAAAAAACCCCTTTAGATATTTAAACCGGAGTTCAACCCCTTTTGGGGGGCCTTTTTAAAAATGGAATTTTCCACTAAAATTTCAGGAAATTTAGTTAAAGAAAAAAGGGTGAAGGCCAAAAAACCCCCGATGGGTGGTTTTTTTTACCTTAAAATACTTTAAAAGTCCCAAAGGGAAAGGGAAACGGTTAATTTGGGGAAAAAACCTTTTAAACATTTTAAAAATAAAACCTTTTTTGTTTGTTTCAAAAAAACTTTTTACTTTATTTCCTATTTCCTTTATGGGGTTTTTTTTAGGAAACCCGGGCCAGAAAATTTTAACCCCTTTTAGTATTAAAATTTCACTTGGGGGAAATTTCAATGCCCTTAAAATTAAAAGCTCTTTTGTTATAAAAGGAAGTTCACATTTTTGAAATAAATAGGTGTACGGAAAAAATTTTTTGTGGGCCAGAAAAAAAATTAATGGAAAAGGAGGGCCCCCGGGAAAACTGGGTTTTTTTTTAAATTTTTTAAAAAAATACCCTTTGAAAATTTTTAACAGAAGGGAAGGGAAAAAGAAAATGCTGAGGGTTTTTAAGGGAAAAGGGAGGGGGAAAGGGGAAATTGGGTTTTCCCCCAAACATTCCTTTTATTTTAGGGAAAATAAGGAAAAAAAAGGTTTAAAATTTTGGGGTTTAATGTTTTGGCAAGAAAAAAATTTTTGGTAAACTTAAAATTCAAACAATATTTTTTGAAATTTTTTGGAGTTTTTTTCTTTAGAACCAGGGTTATCGCCCAAGAAAGAACTGCAAAAAAAGTTTTTGTAGTTTTTTGGTTTAATCCCCAATTAAAGGGAATTTTGTGCAGTTCCCAAAAATTAAAAATTCTTTTTCTCTTTTGGTAGTAAAAACTTGGGGGAACTTGGGGGGGTTTATAAATCAGTTGTGGCCTTTTTGGAAAAAATTTTTTGGGCCAGGGAAAAATTTCATATTGGAAAAGTTTCAGGCCCTAAATCTTTCCTTTTTAAAAAAGGGGTTTAAAAAAGAAAGACATAGCCTTTGGAAAACCCTTGCCCCCTTAAAAATTTTTTCAGAAGGGGAAGTTTGGTTGGGGCCCCAGTAAAAAATCTAAACAAAAAACTGCTGGTTTTTTAACCCGCTGGGGGTTCCTTAAAAAACAAGGTAAGGGTTGAAGAGGCTTTAAAAGGGTTTTTTTCCCCTTTTCATTCCCGGATTTACAAAATTTTTTAAAGGGTAAATTTTAAAAAAAAAATTTTTTCCCTTTTTCCAAAAATTTTTGGGGGCCCGTCTATTTTTTAATTTTTAGAAAAAACCCCTTTTTAATGTTTTAAAAATGGAAAAAAACCCCCAAAATATTAACCCGGGAACATTGAAAATAATTTTTCCCGGCTATTAATTTCTTCGGAAAAAAATTTAAATTTTTTTTAAAACTCTTTAATTTACAAAAAATACACCCACCCCCAAAAGGTAAAATAACTCAGGATAAAATAATTTTAATTTAAAATTTACTTGCCTTTTAATCCATTCAAATTTTTAAAAATTAATTTCCTGTGTTAAATTTCCAAAAATATAAAAAAAAGGAAAATTGCTTTTCCTTTTTGGGTAGTAAACACTGGAAAAGTTCTTAAATTGGGTAACAAAAAAACCTAAAAGGCAAAACAAAATAGGAAAACCGGAAAAATTTTTTTAAAAAATTTAAAAAAAAACGATTATTTTTTTTTGTTAAAACCTTTGGTTGTGGTTCTTTTTTTCCTTTCTGGGCCCCCTTTTCCCTTCTAAAAAATTTTTTTCCAATATTTCAAGGAAAAAGGAAAACTACGGCTTTACCTCCAAATATTTTCCCAAAACAGGTTTTAAAAAAAAACATTGGACAAAAAGTTTGGAAGTTTTAATTAAATTTATTTCCCTTTGTGGGTTTTTTTGCCAAAAACATTATCCCTTTTTCAAACCCGAAAAAGTTTTAAAACCAATATTTCTTTTAATTTTCCAAAAAAGGGGCTGGCCCCAAAGGATAATTTATTTCCCCTCCCCTTTTGGGGCTGGGTTTTTTATTCTACAACAAATTGTAATGTTCGAATTTTTTTAAGGAATGGCCCCTTTAAAAAAAAGGGTTTTAAAATTTTTCCCTTTTAAACTGGTTTTTTAGTAGTAATACAAAATTTTCCCCCAATTTTTTCTGTGGTTTCATTTTGCCCAAAAAAAATTTTTCCCCCCTTTTTTCCCAAAATAAAGGGCCTTTAAGTTTTCTAAAATTAAAATTTAATTTTTGGTTTTTGAAAAAGCCTTTTTTTTTAATGGAAAACAAGCTTTCAGAAAAAACCCCAAAAGGAAAATTTTTAACCCGAGTCGATGGATAAATTTGGCCAGAAAAATTTGCCCGGTTTTATTTTTTTAAAAATTTTTTTTGAATTTGGGAAAAATTTAAATTTTTTTGGGGTTAATACCTTTTAATTTAAAAAAAAATCAACCCACCCCTTCCCTTTTTCCACAGGTTTAAATTTTAATTCTTTTAAAAGGCAATTTAAATTTTCTTTTTTTAAACCCCTTTTAAAGAAAAATACCCATTCTTTCAATCCATTTTTTAAAATATTTTAATTACATTTTTTTCAAAATGTGTTTTTCACCAAAAGTAAAATTTAAAAATAATAAATTTTTTGGTTTTTCTTTTCATAAACATTGGGTTTATTTTTAACCCTGTTTTAAATTGCTTCTTCCATTGGGGGCTAAAAAAATTTAGTGGTTTAACTTGGTTTTGTTAAAAATTTAAAAAAACACTTTCTTTTTAATGTTTTTAAATCCCTTTTTTTGTTTTCTTTTGTTTTTCCTTTCTGGACCCCCCATTTTCCAAATGAATTTTCGAAAAAAATTTTTGGGCTCCCAATTTTTTTCTAAGGCCCTTGGTTTCCTTTTTGGATTTTTTACCTTTCCCCTTTCCAATTTTTCAAACTTTTTAAAAAATTATTTTTCAAAATTATTTAAACTTGTTTTTTTTAAACTGAATTGGGTTTCCCTTTTTTTTGGGGTTTGCAAAAAAATTTCCCTTTTTTCAAAAGGGGGTTTTTCTTCTAATTTTGAGCCCCCCCTTTAAACCTTTTTTTTTAAAAATTTGGTTTGTTCCTAAACCCCCCGGGGTTTTCCTTTTGGGCCACGGAATAATTTCTTACTTTATTCCCTATTTGCGAACAAAAGACCGATTTCCCGAAATTATTATTTGCTTAACCCCAATTTAACATTTAATTTCCTTTTTTTTTTTTTTTCCCCTTTTGGCAAGCCCGTTTTTCTTACCCCGGAAAACTAAGCTTTAAATTTTTGAGGAATTTTTTGGGCTGCCTTTTTTGCTTAATAAATTTTTTAAACCAATTTCCAAGGTTAAAGGGGTTTCCCTTTTTGGGAAAATTTCAAAGTTTTTCCCCCTTTTTATTTTTGTTTGGCCTTTTTTTTTTTCCAAACAAAAAAATCCCTTTTAAAATTTTTTTTAAATAAAATTTTTTGTCCCCAAAATTTTAAAATTGGGTTTTGAAGTATTTTTTAATTTTTTTACTGGGAAAGCTTTTTTAAAACCCTTTTAACTTTTTTTAAAAGAAAATTTTTCGGGGAATTTGACCTTTTTGATTTTCCCTTTTCTAAAAACATTTTTTGTGTTTCACTTCACCAAAAATTTTCCCCTTTTATTTAACAATTTTGGTTTTTGGGGAACGAAATTTTTTGGGGGTTTAAAAGAATTAAAGTCCCCTTCCTTGGGAAAAACTCCCTCCATTTTAAAAGACATTAAAGTTAAATTTTTAAAATAAGTTTTAAATTTTTCTTTTCTTTCTAACCCTTTCGGGAATACTCCTTTTCTGTTTGCTTAGTAATTCCCTTTAAAATTTATTATTTGATGCACTTTTTTTTTATTCTTAACCCTTTTTATTTAATTTTTCCCCTTCTTTAAAACCCAGTATTTCATTTCCCAGCTATTTCTAATTTTTGGTTTTTCCCATAATTAATTGGGGGTTTTTTTGTGTACTTTCTTATTGGGATTTCTGTTCTTTTTCCTTCCCTTGGGTTTAATGAATTTTTGTGGCTTCTAATTGGTTTCCTTAATTTCCCATTGGTTTACTTCTTGTGTTCTTTTAAACTCCCCTTTTTATTTTTTCTTTATTTTGTTTTAGCCTTTTTTTACATTTGAGGTTCCCCCTTTGTCTTCCTGATTTCCGTTGGTCTTTTTTTTCTTAAATTTTTTTAAAATTTTGGGTTAAAATTATGTGTTTCCTTTAAAAAAACCCCCTTTTGAAGTTTTTTTTTGTTAAAATTTTTGATTTTTTTTTTTTTTTTTTTTTTTTTTTTTTTTTTTTTTTTTTTTTTTTTATTTTTTTTTTTATTTTTTTTTTTTTTTTTTTTTTTTTTTTTTTTTTTTTTTTTTTTTTTTTTTTTTTTTTTTTTTTTTTTTTTTTTTTTGTTTTTTTTTTTTTTTTTTTTTTTTTTTTGTTTTTTTTTTTTTTTTTTTTTTTTTTTTTTTTTTTTTTTTTTTTTTTTTTTTTTTTTTTTTTTTTTTTTTTTTTTTTTTTTTTTTTTTTTTTTTTTTTTTTTTTTTGGGGGGGGGGGGGGGGGGGGGGGGGGGGGGGGGGGGGGGGGGGGGGGGGGGGGGGGGGGGGGGGGGGGGGGGGGGGGGGGGGGGGGGGGGGGGGGGGGGGGGAAATTTTTTCAGGAAAAAATTTTTTTCAACCCAAAATTCAAAATTTTTTTGAGGTTTCGGGAAACAACCGGACCCAAACTTTTTTTTAACTTTGAATGGGCCAATTTTTTATTTTTTTTTTTTTTTCCCAAAAGGGTTAAAAAAGACTTTAATTTTTGGGCCCAAGGCATTGCACCACGAATTTCCACTTATGTACAATCCATTATTGAAATTAAAAAGAAGTTACGAAGGGACTTGTGGCAATATAGTAACAGGAATGCTTATCCTATTACAGCAAATGAGCCTATTAGGGATGAAAGGACTTTTACAAGAGCCAGACCATTTCAGCAGTGTCCACATTTTACAGCACAGACCAATTCTTTTTATGGCCCCCAGTGCACTTTTAACTATGCAACACAGCCTAATTTCTACGGTGCGGCACAACATAATTATAGACCAGCACAAATTCCTTCGTCACCTCCACACTTTACTGAGGACACCACACCTTCTTCCTCTGGTGCCAGTAAAGACACCTCAGGGTTTCTACAAGCCTTGGATGATGCCCCGCAGCCTTTTTTACAACAGGAGGAATTAATGATGAACCAAGTGCCCCTTTCTCCTCCAGGGAGGGGGAGAGGAGGACAACAAGGTGGTTACCAAGGGAGAGGGGGAGGGAGAGGGACTCGGCATTATCAGAACCTGAGGAGACTGATGGCCACCAGGAGCAGCATCAGGACTTAAATGTTTCACTTCCTAAATGTTTAAACGGATCTGTGTTTAATCTCACAAATAGAGCGTTTCCTAAAGAACACATTTCTTTACTTAACAGAGGTTTCACATTCATTCCAGCACAGTGGGCTCCTCTTGCTGATGTCTTAGTTGATTTACATTTGTTTGTCAGAAAGCTAAACTTGAAATGTTTTTTTTCTGATGATAAACACCTCTCTGATAATAACTCAGATATAGCATCTACTGATTCTAGTGGTATTACACCCTTGACACGTAAAAAAGAGAAGTTTATTTAATCCAGTTTTAGATAACACTCTTGCAGTTTTTTTGAATGTGTGTGAAAAGGATATCCGGGATCTGTCTTATAAAGCACAGAACTTTAAGTGGTTTAACTTAACACACAAAGAAAAGATAGCTTTAGCAGAATTATCTAATGATTTCTCCCTGAGAATTATGAAAGCTGACAAAGGGACGGGTTTGGTATTGATGGAACAGTTTAACTACATGAATAGAATTGAAGAGGAATTACTTAATGTGGAATTTTATAAAAAGGTGGATGTGCCCATGGTTCAAGCAGCTTTTACTAAGATTGACACTATTCTTAATAGGTTGGAAACAGATCAATATATTTCCCTAGAGGAATTACAATTCCTTCAAGTGCATGATCCCAGCTTGGGCAAGTGTTTTGGTATACCTAAAATACACAAGAATGCCGACAACCCACATTTTAGAATGATTATTTCTAATAAACGCACGAAGACCGAACGTTTATCAGATTATATAGACTGTGTTTTGAATCCAGTGGTACAGAATACTCCCTTTTACATTAGAGATTCTTGGGCATTTTTAAACAACTTACACAAAGCACAACTGAATGTACATGACTGTATTTTTGTGACTCTGGATATTGTGTCTTTGTACACTAATATTCCTCATAAAGAAGGAAAAGATTTGGTTAAATTGTATTTGTGTAAATATGCTAATTTTGCCCCAGCCACTGTACGATATTTAAATGTGTTGATGTTGTGCTTAATAACAACTTTTTCCACTTCAATAATGCCATTTACCAACAGATAAAAGGGGTTGCTATGGGTTCTAAGATGGCTCCAGCCTATGCAAACCTTGTGTTAGCTGCTTGGGAATTAGAGACACTTACTCATATTCCTGGTTTTGAATTCACTAAGTTATACTGCAGATTTATTGACTATATTTTTTTTGCCTGGACAGGTACCCTTCCACAACTAGAACTGTTTTTAAAAAATGCAAATAACAGCATTACTTTTTTAACGTTTGTTAAATCTGGTTGTGGTTCTTCTGTTTCCTTTCTGGACACCACCATTTCCACTGATACTGAAAAAAATTGTTTGGTCTCTAATATTTACCGCAAGGAAACTTACAGGAATAACTACTTGGACTTCACCAGTCAACATCCATTTTACATGAAACAGAACGTTATAAGAGGACAATTCATTAGGTTATCAAGACTAGTTAGTGATGACTTGATGTTTCAATCTGAATGTGATTTCCTTTGTGATTTGTTTACACAAAAACATTATCCTTTGCCTCTAATCAGAAGAATTGCTTCTGAGATTTCTCGAGACAGACGCACCAAATTCAAGCCTATTTTGACTTCAGGATTTGTTCCTAAACAACAGGGTACAATGGCAACACAGGATAGATGTCTGAGCTTTCCCATCCCTATCTGCAGAGACATGACAGCGATCTGAAATATTATTGCTACTAACTGGAACATTGTGAATAGTTCTGATGATTTGACACATTTATTAGGCAATGCCCCACTTTTCTCTTACAAGAAAACCAAGACTTTAAGAGTCTCTTTTGAGAATAGAGACTCTGCCTTTTTGCTCAATAGAATATGTAATACAGATGACCCACGTGGTATGTTTCAATGTGGAAATTGCGTGCGTTGCCAATACATTTCTGTTGGCCCTTCATTTTGTTTCAAACATAATGCCTTTAGGATTTTGTTTACTAAACATTACAACTGTCACAGTTTAAATGTGGTTTATGCAGCAGTACGTGCTTCTTGTCGAAGTTTTTATATTGGAAAGACAAGTAGGTGGCTTTCAGACCGCATTAAGGAACATTACTGTGCAATCAGAGCCTCTGATGTGCATAACGCTTTGGCTAGACATTCTGCTAACTGTGTTCACTTCACCAAATTTTTCTTCATAGTGTTGGAACAAGTTGAGTTGTTCTTTGGGGATTAAGATACTCTTTTGGAGGTTAAAGAATTAAAGTGCCAACTACGTCTGGGAGAGGACTCCGCTCCAGGTTTAAACGACAGTGTAAATGTTAAAAGTGCTTTAAAATGGCAAGTTTAAGTTTTGTGCTTTTCTTACTAACCTTTACAGAGAATACTACCTATTACTGTAAGCACTAGATCATGACACATCGTTAAATTTATATTTAGAGTGCTACTTTTTATATTTTATTGTTACACCTTTTTTTACGAATGTGTTCTTCTACCTATGTATCCTTTATAGCTAGACCATTTCTATTGGTTGGTGGTTCTTTCTCATAACTTACATTGGTTGGTATGTGTGTAGCTGTCTATTGGAGATACTGTGCTGTTTTGCTCTCTTCATTGGGTTGCTAATGAATTATTTCAGTGGCTTCTACACTTGGTTTCCTGATCCTATTGGCTACTTCACTACTATAGTGTAAGGTGCTTTTTAAACTCCCATTTTTTAGTTGTCCTTCTCTTTCTATTATGCTTTTAGTCTTTTACTTGCATGTAGCACAGCTTCCTCCATTCGTTCTTCAGGACTGTATATTTCATACGATAAATGCTACTTCACATTTATATGTCGCCTTAATTATTTTCATATTGCCTTGGTTACCTTATGTGCATTTCATACACTTCCCTATTCCTGAAGTTTTTCGAATCTTTGTTAAATTATTGATTTTGTGCAGCTTGTACTATTTAAACTTGTTTATTGTTTGGATGCGTGTAACTGCGATTTCTTTGTTTTGGATTAATGCTGATTTTTAAAATAATTTCTAGTTGGTTCGATGGGACTGCTTTTGCTCTAAACTATTATTTGCGTGATGTTCACTCGCTTCTTTAGCTTTTTATGTTTTAAACACACTGTTTGTTCCGTAGCAATACTCTCCACTGGTTTGCAGTTTACTCTTTCTGCCGATCGGGAAGTAACTTTCTTACTACTTATTGGGAGGAACTCTTCTTCTGGATTTAGCTTGATATTCATTTTAAATGACTTCTGAGTTTAATTGTTCTAAGCATGTCGTTCGTTTAGCTTACATTACTTGAACTTTTACACGCTATTGCAACTAGTTCACCACTTTCCTTTATTTTTTTACCCATTAGACAGCTACGTGATTAGTTGCATTACCTGAGCGAGTGCGTTAACACTATTGGTGTGTTCATGCATACATATACATTTGATTGGCTATTTTATTTGCCTGACTGCTCTACTTTCATTGGTGTTTCTTACATACATTACTTCTTTTCCTAACACTCTATTGGCCAAGGTATAATGGGTTAGTGTGTCCTTTGGATAATTGACAGTGTCCTTATTTCATTCCTATATGTTTTCACACCTTTGGTGGCCATTTCATTGTTTTTTTGTATTTCTAACATTTCTGTGTTCTTTCACTACATCTCTGTGACAAATTAAATACTTTAATATTGCCTAACTAAATATATGTGTGTCCAAAATATTTATTGTTCCCTGAAGTATTTGTTATGGTTTTTACTGGAGTATCAAGCTTTGTGAAGTACACACTTTTCAACTATTTAATTGGAACCGCGATAATATTTTTACGGTGTAATTCCGACCTTCTTTGATTTTTCTATGGTGAAAAGACGATGTTCTTAGATAGCTTCTCTACTGGCACGTACAGTTTTGTGAAATACACACCTTTTTACTATATCATTTTTGAGTCAGCGGAACTGCTACACTTTTTATATGATGTATTAACGAAGTTCTTTTATTACTTCATGAGTCCCTTGCCTTTACCTTGTAAGTAACTGAGGCGGCTCATCCTATCTCTTGAATATAGTTACTATTAAGACTTTAAGGTGTGCTACACTTTCTACTTATCGGGATATACTCTTCTTCTGCATTTCGCTTAGTATTCCTTTAATTGACTTCTGATTCGACTTGTTGTATGCACGTTTTTCTTTCTGATAATATTACTTGAACTTTTATGCACTATTGCGAACTACTTTTCCACTTACTT
>NC_056745.1:1252184996-1252206825 GCF_019279795.1 Protopterus annectens
TCCCTCCCTAAAAAAGGCGGTGAGGTTTGTCGGTTGTCACGTCTGCTTGGTGCGGGTGGCGAGACGCTGTGGTTCCTAGCAGTTATCCGACCAGGTGTACTGCAGTGTTGGTTGCGTTTGTCCTGTAGGTAGCTTGAACTTTCAGTGCTTCTTGATGTGTTATTTGGGCTGGTAGAAGCAGTATTTGTCCGTACAGAGTGCTTACTTTGCTGCCTGGGTCTTTGGCGGGAACTAGCGACTAGCGACTGGTTGTGTGGTGAGCGTGTGCCGTTTTCACCTGTAATACCAGTCTCAGTGTCTGATTCTTCGTTTGTGGGGTCATCGTCAGTTCTGGGTCTGAGGTAAGCCTTTTTGTCCTCGTATTCTTGCCAGTCCCTGGTAAGCTTCTTTTTCTTTCTCTGAGTGGTGATATTGATGTGCTTAGCGATGTTGCTATTAATTGTGTTCCATTCAGCTTTGAGATTTGGGAACTCCGAATGCTGCGTGACCGTTTCATTGATGCCGGCGATTTGTTCTTTTAGGTCGGTGAGTTTTTTGTTGTTATGGGTGATGAGCACTTGTAGAGATTGTAGACCTGCATCGTTGAATATTTGGCAGAGTGAGTCGTAGGTTTCTTCGTCGCCTTGGATGCTGTTTGGAAATTTGTAGATTCTTAGTCCTTTGGGCACAATTTTGAGCCCGATGCATTTGGCTAAGTAGAAATTGTCAAGTTCGAGAGTTTTGTACTTTATGATGAGCTTTTCTAGTTGAAAAATCAGGTACCTGCAATCGCCTAGGGTGAGTCTGTTGCTCTGCCCGTTTCCTCTTGTGGCCGCTCTCGATTCCTCTGCTGGTTGGAATTGCGAGAAAGGGTTCGCGTTGTCTGTGTTGATGAATTGTTGCATTAGTGACTTTCTTGGGGTTAACTCTTCAGTACTGATGTTGTTGCTCCGTTGCTGGGAGCTGCCGGGTAGTCCTCGGTCGCGGCGGTTGCTGTGTAGTTGTTTCGCAAGGTTGTCCGCTATAACGGACGATTGGGACAGTGTTTTCGCTAGCTCAGCCATGCCAGACGGTATGCTGTGTATCGTTAGTTCTAGCAGATCCTGGCTGATTGTTCCTCCGCTGGCTTCGGTCTGGTCGTTCATGTTCTGATAGTAAGACTGAGACTTATTAAGGTAGAAAATGACTATCTCCAGGAAGCGATAAGCAGATACTTAAACTAAGACTTAGAGGTATTCCTGGTTGAACAAAACGACACGGTAGACAGGAGCCAGTTTGAAGATTTGAGCGCTTTCGTTCGCTTTATTTTTACAATGATCGAACTTCTTCAGAAATCTTACAGAGGAACGTGTTGCACTGTTTAAATACTATGCATACCTTGACGAAAATTGAGCCTTGGGTGACGTGTATGTGTGAGAGGGTCACCTATTGGCTCTGAGTAGGCATTTAATGTTCAGGGCTCCATTGAGTCCTGGGGGCAAGTCTGCTGCAAGTCTGACCTGCCATTTTAATTCTTTTACCTCGAGTGGGATACTGGAGGTGTTGCAAAAATTGTGGGCTGTATCCAATACTAGGAAGCTAAACTTAGCGTTCGCGCATTCTGCTGTGTGCCTAGCGAGCGCGTTAGAGTGGTCTTGTCTCCTAATTGCTTGGTAGTGCTCACTTATTCTGTCTCTTAGGCGGCGTGTGGTCATTCCTATATAAAACGCCGCACAGCTTTGACATTTGCTGTAGTAGATTACTTGCGTGGTATTGCAGTCGTAAGTTCCATAGATTTTGATAGGGAATTTTTCAAATGCGGGGATAATGCTGGCTGTGGTGAGGATGTATTGGCAGTTGTTGCATTCATTGCACGGGTGCGTGCCACTGTCAATAGGCGGTTCGTCATTACCCTTTAGTTTATTTTGTTCTAGGAACGTTTTGAGCGAGTGTGTTCTCTTGTACGTAAAATTGGGTTCATTGCCTACTGCTTTCCTCACTTCGGGGTGGGCTAAGAGGATGTCCCAATTGCTGCTGATGCTCTGTTTTATTAAGTAGGCATCGCTACCTATGGGCAATGGGAATCTGGGTATGTAGCTCTCAGATTTTTTGTGAGCTGCCTTAAACCCATACATTAGAATGGGTTGGTGTCTGCTGTGTCTGTTTAGTGACACTTCTGAGATAGTTTTCTCTATCAGAGAGGCAGGGTATTTTTTGTCCTCGAAGCGCTCTTTGAGCACATTGCATTCTATTTCAAATTCCCTATCATTGCTGACCATTCTGCTAAGCCTGACTAGCTGGCCTTTCACTACGTTTCTCTTCATGAAGTGGGGGTGCGCACTTCTGAAGTCCAGGTAGTGGTTTTTGTGGGTTGGTTTCCTGTACACGGTGGACGTAAAGAGCCCGGTGTTAGGCTCGAATGTGAGGGCTACGTCCAGGAAATTTATTTGGTTCCCTTTACCTGCTAGGGTGAAGTCGAGAAATTTGATGCTATTTCTGGTTTTGTCCAGGAATACATCCAGTTCTCTGTCAGACCCTGTCCAAATCAGGGCTATGTCATCTATGTATCGAAGGTATAGGGCAACTCTCTCAAAGCCTTTCAAGTGTTTTAAGGTGTCTGCTTCCCACGAGCTCAGCACTAGGTTGGCGTAGGATGGGGCCATTTTGGCCCCCATGGCTACTCCTTTCAGTTGTTGATAAATCTTTTTGTTGAAGCTGAAATAGTTATTTTTTAGCACTAGCTTTAAGAGGGTGCAGAGCGTGTCTGCTCTGTTTGGGTGCACGTATCTATGCTTAGTAAGATAATCGTATACAAGTTTGCACCCTTCTTCGTGAGGAATGCTGGGGTAAAGGGCTACTACGTCAAGTGTAACTAGTGTTACTTTGGTCTGTGCCCTTGACTTTTGAAAGTCATGGATCCTGTTGAGGAATTCCCAGGAGTCCTTTAGGTAGAACTCTGCTGTTTGTGCGATAGGGTTGAAGGTGTGGTCTAGGAGTTCTGAGATGTACTCAGTTTTGGTTCTCTTAGACGACACAATGTGCCTGAGGGGGGGATCCACTGGGTTTTTGTGAAGTTTGGGAATGCCAAAGAGTTTCCCTACTTCGGGGGCTTCTACGCTCATAAAGTCCATTTCTTCTTCAGAGATGGCTTTAGATTGTGCGAGGCGTGTTAGCGTGGCATCAATAACTTTAAATTGGTTAAGCACCTCTGCTTTGCTGGTGGTTTGGAAGCTACTTTTGTCTTTGAGAATATCTTCCATTTTATTAATGTAGGCAGAGGTATCCATAACTACAATACCTGCACCCTTGTCAGCTTTCATCACTGTTAGATTATTATTTCTTTTTAGTGAGTGAAGCGCTGCTTTTTCTTCTTTGCTGAGGTTGCTGAAAACTTTTTTGCCTTTACTAACGGCTAGCGCCCTGATTTCGTTTTCACACACTCTTGAGAACACCTGAATATTGTTATTCAGCGTAGGGTTAAAGGTACTTTTCCTTCTGAGTACAGCTTTGTCTATAACCGTGCTGCTGGAGCTATCAGTGCTGGGGGGGCTAGGGGCGACGCTGATCTGGCCAGGATACATGACAAAGCTCCCATGTGAATGGGTAGGTATGGGCGATGGCCTTAAGGTGGTGTTGTAGTCTGGGCCTGCGTGAGGTCCAGGGTACCAGGGTACAATGTGCTACTGACTCCAGTATGCGTAGGGTCGGTAGCCAGCCCATTGTACTGAGATAGCCTGTGGTTGTGGTCTTGAGTGGGAGAGGGTGTGCTTGTTCGCGGTAGATACCCCTCCACTACTCTTGGGCTGCTGTTGGTCGTGTCTTTAGCCAGGGACTTTAATATTTTCACTCTGAGACCACACTACAGTGCAGGAAAGGGGAATCTCCCAGTCCTACACTGTAGAGGGATCTCCGCTGTCATTTGTCGGCCTTTGAAATGTTCACTCATATGGTGTCGGCCATATGAGTTTCAAACATTTGAAAGTTTGAACAAATGAAGGGCTCCCACACATATATATATATATATATATATATATATATATATATATACATACATATACAGAATCATGATAAAAGTGTAATAAAGCTATCCGCGATAACTGTAGCATAAACTGTATTGAATTGTATTGTGTGTAAGTACATGTTAATAACTACTGAAGGCTGCTGGACCAGCAATCTTGATTGTAGTGTAAATCCTGCAGTATTTTAGAGATAGAATCAGCCCAATAATTTGAGGGGATAGTAGTTTGGTAATGCCTCTTTTGCTTAATACAATTCTGAGCCATTTCAGGGTAAGCCATAGCTCTCACATAATATCACTGATGCGTAGATTAATATAGATGTGGCAAAAGCAGTCTATGAAAACTAAAGACACACAAGACAATCCTTTAATGTGATAATTTTGTTCTTATACCTATTACTGCTGCACGACTGATAAGCATGGTAGTAGGCTAGACCTTGTTTTAGAAACGCTGAAATACTGGAACATAACACAAGCAGTCCAACTGTCTGATTTTCTTTTTAATTCTGGTACCTCGGCCTTCGCCTTCTCACGGAATACGGAGTGTGCTTTTGGTCTACTTGTTTTAGAAACAGTTGGGTTAGGATAGTAAAACATTTAGTACTCCATTGATTCTTAGTATAACATGTGAAATACTTGGCTACTTCCTTGCTGATGCATTGGAAGACTTCTCCATTACACTGTTTTACTAAATGATACTAATTTATACAAAGTTCGGTTTCTCTCCACCTACCTATTTTACCTCTTTCTATCCTCTCCCTTTATCTCACTTAGCTTCATGTTCTTTCACTCTAGGTTTATAGGACCATCATCCAATCCCTCCACTCTTACCCCAAGCCCACAACCAGTTCAGCACAGGAAAGATTTCTGTGAATAAGATCCCTCCCATGATGGACTGGAGCACTGGCAAAACAGCTACCTTGAATTTAGGTAGCTCAATATTTAAACTGCAATAATTGTGTGCTCTAAACTAGAATTTTAAGTATGGCTAGAAGGGATACCAGACAACTGCTGTAACCACAAGCTAAGTTATTCTATCTCCATAATCCTAATCGGCTTCCTGATAATACTCCTCTGTCAACTGACCTGTCCTACCAATCTCTGTTGTGGCTCAATGGTCAGAAATGATAAAATAAAAGGAAATCATAACCAAATGATATGGCAAATACCCCACTTGGAAGTGACATACATTTTACCTTATTAGTAAAGGGAAAAGCTCCTTGCTAATCCAGAGAGCAGAAAATAGCTTACAGATTTATTTTGTACTGTTCCCTGTAATTTGGCTTTCTGGCTAGCTCACACCACTCCCCTACCCTGCCCCGAACTTCCACCTAACCCCAATACATCTGTACGTATACATCATATACTCCATCCACAAATGCATAAGCCAATCAAATCTCATCCCATCTTAAATATTCAGTCGCATAAACACAGATTCATTAATCCCACCTCCACCTCAAATCTATTTCCACTTTTCATATTCTTTAACTTAAACCATGATGTCACAACATCACCATTGCACTTTTACATACTAAATCTCCCTTCCGCTTAAACACACACTACAACTAGAAAATTATGTGAGCACTACCCCTTAGCATCTCCTTAATACACAACATGATTCTATTCTATAAGCTACTCCAGCCATATCCCCATTCCCTCTATAAACACCACAATGACACTTACAAATGTAAATAGCTGTTATACAAATTTTACGTTCAACAAAACATATGCCTATCTGGAGACATTCATGCAAACCCAGGACCTCCTAACATAATTCCTCTACCTCTCTCAAATAACACTGGTGGTACTACTTCTCTTAAATGCAAACCTAAGAAGCATTTGCAATAAGATTCCCCGAATGCACATGTGGCTACTATCCACCACCCAGACATAGCCACAGGAATATGGCTAAACCAAGACACCCATGATAATGAGGTGGTCTACCAGAGTACAATATATTAAGATGAGATGCAACAGAATCTAAAGAAAAGCAGAAGGATTTGCCATATTATACAAACAAAATCTCATCCTTATCATACATCTTTCTTAGCCCCCCCCCCCTTGGATATGCAAAAATTCTCATATCATCACTCAAAATTTATAAGGATAAAAATATAATCCTTATAAGACTATACATCTCCTAAGCAATAATTATGATACAGTTGAAGAATTCTCATCATGGATTGCCAAAAACATATCCCAAGAAATCCTTATTCTAGGTGATTTTAACATATATTGGACCTCAATTCCCCAAGAATAACTATTAGCCTCTGTAGCTTCTCTCAATTTATCAATACTCCTACCAGAATTATCAAAAAATAGTTCTAAACATAGCACTCTATACTGGATTCTTACAAACTCCACTACAAAAATTTCATCAGCAGGAGTCCTTCCTGACAACGTAAGCAATCATCTACCCACGTATGTTGTCAGAAGTTATAAAACAACTCAAAAAAGTTACTGTCATAATGTATTCCATAATATAACTAACTTTTAAAAAGATAACTTTATTTCTGAACTACAATCAGTAAACTGGAACCAACTAAAAACTCCACAACTTGAAGTAGTTTCACTACTTAACAACCTATTTCTCAACATACTCAACATGACCCAGCAGAAACAAGTGTTAAATCCAATCCTACCCCCAGGCTGAACAGACCAACAAAAATACTCATGAAAGAGAGAGCTAAACATAGCTCCTCTTGGAAAAAATAAACTAAATCTGATATCACTCTCCAGAAATATAGACAATTCAGAAATCTAGCCAAAATATTATTAAATCAGACAGAAAACAATATTATACTAACCTACAAAGCTCTAATCTTAAAAATTCTAAAATGTTCTAGTCTTCTATAACTAAACCTAACAAAACTTCTCTACAACCATTCTCAGCTACATCAATCAAAACTTTCCGTCTAAAGCTAAAAATCAACACCAATAGCTCCAGGTAATATACCATCTGAATACCTTGATACAGCAGCTAAAATCTTGATCAACTCTATATCCATCTTAATAAACTGATCTATCGATGTGCCCCTTCACTATGGAAAAAAAAATCATATATCCTGCCACTTCATAAAAGTGGTCAATCAACTGACCTCACCAACTACTGATATGCTGCTATACTCTCCCCACTTTCCAAAATACTTTAGAAATACATCCGATGATAACTCTGAAAAGGAGCTACTGTCCTCTACCCAACATGGATTCTGACCACATCATAAGATCATCTCTGCTCTCTTAATTTTTCAACCAATATCAATTCCAATATAAATTTGGGCAGTCTTGTATCTGTACTATCCGTAGATCTATCAAAGCCATACTGTGTCTCACCCAAAAGTAATTCACAGACTAACAATACTCAGTCTAGATACATCCTCACTCTCATGGTTTGGTAGCTATCTATTGAACAGATAGCAAGCTGTCAAATGAAAAAAGTACAGTTTTGTACCTACCATAAATGTAGATGTTCGAAGATCCACATTGCTGCAGTCCTTACACTTGGGTAGTCCGCTGTCCTCGGTCGGCCCGAATATCAAAGTATAAGGCTGACGTCGGTCAAGGCGCATTTGACTGACATCAGGACGTCAGGGTACAAATGCGCATGACCGACGTCATATCCTCAGTCTTTTCTTGCCCCAGATGTCAGAAGACCCTAAAAATAAAGGTCAAAACCAAAAGACAGCAAACAAACAACCAAGCACCCTAGCACTAATTATATGTACAAAATATATACAATATACACAATATTTACAACTCAACCCACACAACCACCTCTAACTACAGAGGGGAAGGAGGGAGGGTAAATTGGACTGCAGCAATGTGGATCTTCGAACATCTACATTTATGGTAGGTACAAAACTGTACTATGTTCTTCATCTCACATTGCTGCAGTCCTTACACTTGGGTAGAATCCCAAAGCAGAGGTAAGGGAGGATGGCCAAACTATGAGGAAGCAGGAGCTGCCAAAATGCCCTGCAAAACAGCAGTGGCAAAACCAGCCCTGGATTTAGAGTAAAGTGGTAGGTGATAATGCCTAGAGAAAGTATGCACTGAACTCCAAGTAGCTGCCTCCAAAATATCCTTGGTTGCCACCCCCCTCAAAAAAGCTGTCGAAGTGGCAGTAGCTCTAGTGGAATGAGGCCTAATCCCAGCTGGAATCTCCTTGCCATGATGGGAATAACAGAAAGCAATGCAAAACCCAATCCACTTAGAAATAGTTTGTTTTGACACAGGCCTGCCCTGAGAACTCAAAGCAAAAGAAACAAATAACTGCTGAGACTGCCTGAACCCTTTAGTTCTGTCCAAATAATATCGCAACTGCCTGTGTACATCTAAAGTGTGCAAAATCTTTTCCCCTTTATTTTGGGATTTGCATAAAAAGTAGGCAAATGAATAGTTTGGTTTAAAGCCACACTAGAAACCACTTTAGGCATAAAGGAAGGATTAGTACGTAAAGATACCCTATCCTTATGGAAAATTAAGAAAGGCTCAACCGCCATAAGGGCCTGCAATTCAGAAACCCTTCTTGCAGAGGTAATGGCCAACAAAAAAGCAGTCTTCCATGATAAATATTTCAACTCAGTAGTAGCTGCAGGCTCAAAAGGTTGTAGAGTGAGTTTCTCCAACACAAAATTGAGATCCCAAGCAGGAGTAGGAGCTCTATGTGGGGGTCTTATATTCTTTGCCCCTCTAAGAAATTGCTTGAACAAAGGATGAGAAAACAATGGTGGATCACAGTCATAGTGAGCTGAAATTGCTGCAGCATGAACCTTAATAGAAGAGAAGGACAAACCTTTGTCCAGTAACTCAGTAAGATATTGAAGAGCCACACTTAAATTAGGCTCAGAAACATCAAAATCCTTTGCTGCACTCCAAAATAAAAATCTCTTCCATTTATCTGCATACACTTTCCTTGTACTAGGCCTTCTAGCTTCCAAAATAACATTCAAAACTTGTTGTGGAAGTTGAGACCCTCTATGGTTCAAAACAGAATATGCCAGGCTGTTAGGTGAAGAGAGTGAAGTTTGACATTGAGCAAATGACTGTCCTCTTGGGACAACAGGTGTGGAATCGAAGGCAAAGGCCATGGAGGCTTCCGTACCAGACTTCTCAGTAATGGGTACCAGTGCTGTCGAGGCCAATCTGGAGCTATTAAAATCATCCTCGGCTTGTCCTGTCTGACCTTTAGAAGTACCTTTGGAAGGAGAGGCAGAGGTGGAAAGGCATACACATGAAGATTGCTCCAATTGAAAGAAAGAGCATCCACTTTCCAAGCTGTGGAATGAAACCTTTGTGCAAAACTTTGGCAGCTGATGGTTTAGTGGAGAAGCGAACAGATCTATGTCTGGAGTTCCCCATGACACTGTCAATTTCTGAAATACATGAGGATCCAATTTCCACTCGTGGGGATCCAGAATTCCTCTGCTCATCACATCTGCTAAGGAGTTCTGTGCTCCCGGCAGAAACCTTGCCTGCAGATTGAGCTGTAGAGTGAGAGCAGTCTCCCACAAAATCATTGCTTGCCTGCATAGAGGATAAGAATGTGTTCCCCTTGCTTGTTGATGTACCACATGACAGTTGTGTTGTCTGTTAGAATCAACACCTGCCCTGGAAGAAGTAAATCCTTGAAAGCTATTAATGCAAACTAGACTGCTAACATCTCCTTCAAGTTGATATGTAGATGTTGTAGTCTGGCAGGCCACTTGTCTTGTATCCACTTTCCATTTAGATGAGCTCCCCAAGCTTTGTCTGAGGCATCTGTCGTTAAAATCTGACTCGCCTCTGGCCGGGTCACAGAGAGTCCCTTGTTTAGGTGACATTCCTGAGCCCACCACAAAAATTCCTTTTGAATGCAAGGTATTATTTGAATGACAGTGTCCAGATCCTGGCAGTGCTGTGTCCATACATTTTTGAGATACCATTGTAGCTTCCTCATATGCAGTTTGGCATTGGGAAGCACCAGAATACAAGATGCCATGAACCCTAAGGCTTGAACGACTGTCCTTGCAGTCAGCCCGGACTGATGAGATAGTTGATGGAAGTAAAGGGAAAGATTCTTTTGTTTGTCCGGGGTCAAAAAGGCCATCTGGGATGCTGTATTCAGTCTTACAGCCAGAAAGCACATGTCTTGAGAGGGTACTAGACTGGACTTTATTTCGTTCACAGAATACCCCAGGCATCTTAGCACTGCTATCACATATTCCAAATGATGAAGAAGCTCGTCCCTTCCTTGAGCCAGAATCAGGCAATCGTCCAAATAAGGATAGATCTGTATTCCTTTTAGCCTGAAGAAAGCTATCACTGGAGCCAGAACTTTCGTGAACACTCTGGGCGCAGTAGATAAGCCAAAGGGCAATGCAGAGAACTGATAGTGAGAAGTCCCAGCTCGAAAACGCAGATACTTCCTGCAACTTAGTCTGATAGGAACATGAAGGTAAGCCTCCTTGAGATCCAAAGTTACCATCCAATGATCTTTGCCCAGCAGAGGTAAAAGCTGCTGTAACGTCAACATTTTGAACTTGGGAATGTCCAGATAAGTGTTGAGGATAGATAAATCCAAAATTGGTCTCCACGTGTTCCCCTTCTTTGGTACTAGGAACAGGCGAGAATAAAATCCTAGGCCCACTTCTGGCATAGGGACCGGCTGTATGGCCCCTATTTGGAGTAACAGAGAAATTTGCTTGTGAGCCTCTATTCTTTGTTGAGGAGGAACGTCTGGCATGCCTTTGAAAGGAGGCAAGGTATGGAAATAAAACCTGTAGCCGTGGTGTATGATATCCAATACCCATCTGTCTTGGGTAATTAAACTCCAATTTTCTTTGAAAAGTGCCAACCTTCCTCCCAAAGGTGCTGCCAGACGAGAAGGCTCTGGCAGCTGAAAAGGTAGGTCATTGGGTCTGTTTACGAAAGGACTGACCCCTGCCCTCACCAAGACTGTGCAGGAGAACTCCTGTTCTAGGCCTGAAAGAGCCCTGAGCTCTGCCCCTACCACGTCTAGATCTACCCCTAGACTGGGAATCATAAGAAGGATACGTCCACCCCTTAGTAGGCCAATTTCTACTAAACTTTGGAGGCTGAACCTGCAAAAAATCTTTAACAGTCTGCATAGACTTAGCCTTGTCTTCCATTTTCTTTAAACCTGCCTCAACAGGAGAACCAAACAACACATCAGATTGTAAAGGAGCATCTAAAATCCTTGTTTTAACATGGTCAGATAAATTTTGATCCCTCAGCCAGGCGTGCCTGCGAAGAACTGACCCAGTGGCAGCCACCCTAGACGAGGCCTGTACAGCATCAAAACCACATTGCAAAGAATGCTTACCCACCTGTTCAGAAACATGTACTAAATCTTGTAACTCTTTACAATCAATACCTTCCGCCAGAGCATCAACCTTAGACTTCAATTGTGAAAGGAGATAGTTTTGGTATTTCAACATATGAAACTGGCAATTCAAAGCCCTCATAGCTAGAGTGGAAGAAGTATAAACTTTCTTTCCCCATCTATCCAAGGCCCTGGCCACTTTATCTGCAGGAACCGGATTCTTGACAACAGAAGCCTTAACACCTTTAGGCCCCTGGCTAACAGTTTCTGGGTCTGCCCTAGGACTCTTAAAAAGATACTTATGAGCTTCAGGCACCCTGTAATACCTATCCGGTTTAACAGGAGCAGGAGGCAAAGAATCAGGATTAAGAGAAGCCTCTGTAAAAACATCTTCCACTACATCCAAAACTGGAGGTATAGCCAAAGGCCTATGCTGGGGTAAAAACAAAAATTCCCTAAGCCTTTTCCTGGAATCAGAGAAGTCCTGACCTTCCCACTTAAAATGCTCCCTCATGGAATGAAGAGTTTCTGAAAGGCAGGAACATCCTCAGCAGGAGAAGCTGAAGGAGTAGAATCATCCACAACAGCCTCAGAATAAGGAGACCACTCCTGCAAGTCTTCAGCCAAGACTCTGAAACATCCGAAGCCTGCTCAAAACTCCCTAGCTCAGGCTCCACCCTAGGTCTCTTATCAGGAGGGGGCAAAGAACCCCTAATCAAAGTAATCATATCTTCTGCCATTTTAAGCATATGCTTCTTGGGCACAGTTCCTGAAGAACTAGGGGTGACACCAACTGAAGCTAAACCTGGCCTGCCTCTGGGAGAAGCCTTGGAAACAGAAGGAGAGGGCCTAACCACCCTAGGCAGGGAGGGGAGTATAGTAACCTGAGAAGCCCCATCAGCCTGACCTGCCTCCTGAGAGGCCACATCCTGCAATAACAAAGTCTCTCCCTGGGACCCCAAAGAAACCTCCGGTGGAACCACCGGCTCCACCGACACCTCTAAAGAACCGGCGTCCGGTACGGACGGTTCTTCTAGCCTAGGCTTAACTGCTTTGTCCTTGCGCTTCTTCGAAGAAGCGGGCGTCGGAGCATCCGACGGCATTTTATAATTGCACCGCTTCCCGAAGACTAACCTGGCACAATCTAATCTTCTCTTTATAGTGCCCTTATTGAATCTAGCACAAGAGCGGCACCCAACAACGTCGTGCTCAGGCCCTAAACAAGGAATACACAAAGTATGATAGTCTCTATGCGGTATCTGTTTCCCACAAGAAATACAATTATTTACTTTTTCTGACATCCGGTAAACCACTGAGGCAAGAAAAAACTAAAATATTCCCCAACGGGGTACTTAGCCAACTTTGACTCGGTCTGAAACTCCGAAATCGAAAAATTTCAGAACGCCAACCGGCACTTGCAATACAGCTTCTGCATCGGACCATGCGGCAAAAAAGACTGAGGATATGACGTCGGTCATGCGCATTTGTACCCTGACGTCCTGATGTCAGTCAAATGCGCCTTGACCGACGTCAGCCTTATACTTTGATATTCGGGCCGACCGAGGACAGCGGACTACCCAAGTGTAAGGACTGCAGCAATGTGAGATGAAGAACATCTAAGAATGCCATCTTTCTCCATATAACCATAGCAGTACCCTCAGGGTTCCATCCTCAGCCCCCTTTTATTCAATACCTTTACAAAACATTTGCATAAAACCACCAAACATGCAGACAAATTTACACCAATCTGTTCAGCAAAACCCCCTTGAAAAACTTCAACTAAACCATGAATCTGTATTATAAATTGAAACTTGACTGACTCAAATTCAACTGAACCCCCAAAAAAGTAAAGTAATCCTGTTCACACCAAAACCTTTCAGCAAAAACAAAACAAAACAGCAACACAATAACTGAATTTCTCTTTCACTCCAAACTCATAGGTGTCACCACTGAAGAAAATAACAAATTTGATAACTACATAAAAGAAGTCATCAAAAAAAACTCATTTAAAACTCAGTCCACTCTATAGAATAAAACCCTACCTGACAGACGAAGAAAGAAAACATATTGCTTCCACATATTTACTTTTAACCCTTCTCTACAGTGCCCCAATTCTCATCAACCTCTAATCCTCACAATCACATTTACTTGAACAGTGTAAGCATAAATAGCCAAATTTGCCACTAAAGCAACTTCCATGTCCCATCACTGCTTTGAATTAAAACAACTCCACTGAACCAGTCTCTCCAAAGATTTGGTATTCACCCAACTGGTACTTACTCAAAATCTCAATATAAACCCCCTAAACAATGCCCTAATCCAGTCTATCTTCTGCAGCATAGCCCAAATAGAACACTTTATTCTTATGAGAAGCTCCTACCTAATGTAACCACATCCAAAAACCTAGCTGGGGATCCCTATTCTCATGCCACATCTCAAAACTATGGAATTCCATTCCACTTTTTATGAAGCAAGAAACAAAACTTAAGTCCTTTAAAAACCTACTCAAACAACACAAGATGGATAACTGATCCTGCTCATGCTCTACCCCTGGATATCTTTATAACTCTCTCTCTATCCAACTGCATACCTCATCCTATCTTTAACAACTCAATTTCCACTAAATTACCTATTTTTGAGAAAAAAAAAAAGTTAATTCAACAACACAAGTACTCTATATGTATATGTTACCTAAATAATTTACAACTATGCATGCCTAACAATTATTCATATTATGCATATGTTACTTAAAACATAACTATATGTACTATGCATATGTACATTTTAATCAGCTGTGAACCACTGACAATTGTTTTATGAATTACAATGTTAACAATACTCTACGTGGAACATTCTTCTCCGGGCCTCCGCTGAAAAATGGCTCTGCTCAAACTATCCCGGTACACAAATATAACTAAATTAATATACAGATCGATACAAAATATGTATATATTAGTAATGATTTATGTAATACATAATTGTATACCTTAAAAGACGGATTTTTTTCCGGTTTTCTTTTTTTTTTGGCTTCAGAAAAGGGATGTTATATATTTGTGCATCTTTAAAATACTGGTAGCTTTAACCTCTTGCTAGAGGCATGAAGGCATGTTGTCTAGCTTCTTATGCTGTCTTGCTCAGCTTGAAAATAAAAGGTGATGAAAATGTACGCTCATGTCTCAAGTTTTTATTCATATTATGAATACTAGACACTGCAAATACGATGTGTCAGTATGGTCAAACTGCTCCAAGTCCTGATGTGGATCAAGAATAATGTATGCTATGCCCCATTATTATACATCTGCTCTGCAAAGATTAGTTCAGACACCCAAAACTGCTTCTGTGAGGTCTGTGGAAAATATCACTTCAACTGTGTGAAAAACATCACAACTCATATATGTACATTCCAACATTCTATGTGCAGTGGATAAAAACCAGGAAAGTGCCTACTTCACTATAAGAAAGAAATAATGTTGAATATACAGTGCAGTGGTGATAGTCCTGCTTGGATAGTTTAAGATGCCTGTTGATACTTCTTGTACATAGCATCTCATTAATGCATCCGCATCTTACAGCACTGCGCTATTATTGCTGAGGTCTTTGGAAAATGCAAGTCAGGTTTGGGATAGTAAACACACTGTAAATATTTTTTCTTGATTTCCATCTCAGTTTCAATGAAATATTGTTTAAAAGAAATGCATACATAAACCATACTCTTTGCTTTCATTACACTTTTAGTGTAATAGCCTTTAGACCCTTCATAACTTCTATCTCATAAAAAGCAGGAAACGTAACCATGATACACAGTGAGCAAATGGCAGTTTAAAGACAGTAAGAATCTAGTGTTTTACCTAGGCAGTTATGACCATCATGTGCTAACATAAATCCATCGTAGCAGGTACATCTGTAGTTGCCTGGAATGTTTATACATTCATGGACACAGCCTCCATTGTACTCATTGTCACACTCATCGATGTCTGTAAGACAGTGAATGAAGTGTTAGCAAGGAAAGCAACAGTACATGTTACTTGGTGAAGCAGAACAGAGAAGCAGAATGACATAACAGATACAATTAAAAATGTAAGCCCTGATCCAGCTTCAGGTATAGTAATGTTCATTAGAAAAGAGGAAAGCTGGGCATGCTCAATAATAATAAAAGAGCAAACACGCTAACTTCCGGTAAGGCACTCACACTCTGAAGATGGTAGAAATATTTGCCATTTCATTAACACAATATGAAGACAATGGTGAGATACCATACATCTGTTGCAGAACTGACATTAGGTACAGGCCAAACTTCAAATTAGACAATGAAAACACCACAGGAAGATACAATGAAACAAGGACTCCCTGTTCAATTCCAAAATACAAAAAGCAAAGCTTCTAAGCATAACAAAAAGTTGCATTAATACACAAATACGACACCTGCAGCTTTTAAACATGAGATTAATTCTTCATGCTACCAATATGCATTCCTAACTGCAAATGGGTGTGCATCTGTGGTCCAAGTCATCTGAAAGTTGGAAATTACAAAGGACACAAAACAATCCATCCATCCATAGCCCCTTTTCCCATTTTTGCACATGGGGTTGTGGTGTCACTTTAACACTGAATCATCAAGAACAAAGGTTACACCACCAGGTAGCTAGCTCTGCCACAGTAGTTCTTCCACACCACTCACTCACACTCACACCAATGGCCATTTTAGTGTCCAATCCACCTACTGCATGTCTTTGGAATGTGGGAGGAAATCCATGCGAACACAGGGAGGATATGCAGACTCTTCACAGAAGGCACCCAAGCTGAGAATCTAACTGGGGAACTCGCTGTGCCATTGTGCCACCTTAACTAAAGTATCTGAATGTTTAACAAGCAACATAAACACATAGTAAAAATTGGCATTCTAACAATGTTATCAGCCTTGTAAAAAGTAACGGACTACAAATTAAGACACCGAACTGTAAGTCTAACATTTTTAATTTGGAAAAGAAACTGTTTAAATTGTGTTCACTTGAATATGACAACTTTTATTTACATACTTGTACAGAACGCAAACAAGTGATGTTGGGCTTAAGATGCTATAGGTTTCCAAATGGTATTAAAGAAACTGATGGCATTTTTAAAGATTTGGTTACTGTGTAAAACAATGCAGGGATAGAGGCTTTAAAACTGTTACTTGAGCACAACTGCAGTCAGATAACGGTGTTAAAACAAGAAATATGTGAATTGAATTATTGTATTGTAAACCATGATCAATTTGGCATGTTTAAGTCATTTTATGATGGTATTGAAGCTAAACTTCAAAGGGACATGGCAACCTTAACTAATAGAAAGCGTAATAAACTGCCTCGAGATTCTTTAGCTTATGCAAGCAATACAGCATTTGTTTTGAATCAAAAATCAAATTGTCTTATTAGAAAAGGTAATTCTAATGGCTTTAGAGATATCAAGAGTACCGTAAATATTGGCAAGGGGAATTCTGTTGAAAATAATCATAATAGTAATGAAGACAGTGGAAATGTAATAAATGAAGCAGGGGAGGGTACTAGCTATAATAATAATGTTTCACATGGTTCAAGAAACCCTTTTCCCCACAAGTCATCCGAGACAGACAACAATGTGACCACTACCAAAGGGAAGGGGAACCTGGGGAACAAGAAGAAGGGGAGATATCGAAAGAAATAGTACCTTTATGTAAAATATACAACCTTAGTGATTTATCACTTAGTGAAAGTCAAACAAAATCTTTGGAAAAAGGCTTTTCATTTGTACCTGCTGTTAAAGCTCCATTAACTGACACCATTTTAGATTTAAAACTATACATCAGAAAGTTAAACCTTAAATGTTTTTGATGGGTATAGAATACAGAAACAACACTGAATGTAGAAAACCAAGTAATGTGAACCCAAAATTGACATCGACACTCAATATATTTAATGACTTGTGTGAGAATGACATCAGGTGTATATGTAATAATCAGGGAACACATACAATTTATGGCAAAAACAAAAATAAAAGTAAAAGGTATTTTTGGGACCAAAGAGATGAAAATGTTGACTGACATGAGAAAGAGTCAGCAGTATAGGTTTATGAAAGCTGATAAGGGTAACGGGTTGGTCATAATGAGAACATCTGACTACCAAGCATGCATCAAGGAATTACTAAATGACAAAAAGAATTATCAGTTAGTCAGTAAAGACACAGTGAGGAGAAACTTTCACAATATAGACCAACTTTTGATGGAATTGTTAAACAAAAATTTAATTTAAACACCTATGAATTCCTTTATGTGGAAGAACCTCTGTTAGATGTTTTCTTTGGTATTCCAAAGATACATAAAGATGTGACCAACCCATCCTTTAGACCCATAGTATCAGCTAAGAAGGGTAAAACTGTTACATCTCCCACTATTTGGACCATTTGCTGAACCCCCTAGTTGTCAAGACTCCATATTTTTTGAAACTCTTGGTAGTTCTTGGAACTTCTTAGAAATTACACTTTTACAGGTACAGAAACATTACTAGTTACAGTAGATGTAGTATCCCTGTACACTTCTATTGATCAAAGTATGGGTACAGAAGCTGTGAAATTTTTTGAAGGAACACACTAAGCTTGACAATATAATGGTACAGTCAATTTGCCTTTTACTAGATTTGGTGTTGAAAAATAACTTTTTATTTGACAAAATATACCGTAAGATTGTGGGGTTGCTATGGGTGCTAAAGTAGCACCGGCTTTCACTAATTAAGTGTTAAGTTGGTGGGAACTGTCCTTCCTGACCAAACTGGAGAGATTTAAATATGTCTCCTTTTATAGGAGGTTTATTGATGATTTGTTTTTTGCCTGGAATGGATCTACTGATGAGTTAAGTCTATTTTTGGATGATATGAACAGACACAGGATGGGACTGAAATTCACTAAGTGAAGTTGGAACGAATATGCAGTTCTTGGACTTAAATATAAATATGAATCTTGAAGAAAAAAGATTCACCCGTAGGGTGTTTAGACAGGAGACCTATACTAACAATTTCCTTCATTTTGAGAGTGGTCATACTTTGTTCATGAAGTTGAACTTGGTCAGAGGACAAATTATACGCCTCAGTAGATTAATTTCAGACAACGAAAATTTAATTTGTGAGGCAAACAAACTGATTTCCATGTTTGTCCAGAAAGGGTATCCATATGAAAAACTGAGGGAAATTTTCTAGCAGATATTATTGGTCAGGATGGACAAGTTCCCACCAATTTTAACTAGTGGGATTATAACTAATAACAGCGGGAAAGTAAAATAAATGGCTTTCCCGTACTTATTAGTATCGACTGTCACAGTATCAAATGGGTAATTTCCAACAAATAGAAAGTTATTTTGGGAAACCGAGACTTAGCTAGAGTACTAGGGGACCACTCATACTTCATTTATAAAAAGGTTGCAAGTGTAAAGTCTATTTTAGAAATAGAACACAAAACTGTTAGAGGAGCCACTGGTACCTACCCGTGTTATAACTGCAAACAATGCATGTTCATGGATTCATCAAAAAACATATTTTTCCACACATTAATAAACTGGTGGTCAGTAAAGGTAGATACAACTGCAAAAGTATGGGGGTAGTATATATGGCTACGTGCTCCACCTGTCATCATTTTTATGTGGGAAAACAACTAGAGCCCTTTATAAAAGGATTTATGAACATCGTTTGGCTATTAGAAATAAAGACACTAACAATGCTCTAGCCAAACATGCTCTGGAGTGCCCTAACTTCAAGAAATTTGTATTTTTTTTGTTTTGGATGAGATATATTTGACTCCATTTGTTACAGAATTCAATAATGCCTTGGAAAACAAAGAGCTCAGATGGCAGGTTTTCCTTAAGGCAGATCATATTCCGGGTCTAAATGAGACCTTAAATGTTAAATGTCTTTTAAATACTAGACTATACTATTCAATAGTTTATTTGACAAACATTTTTATAGTAGCCACACATTTGTATGTGCTATATGCTTTTTGTACATATGTCAAGTGTTATATTTCACATTTTATATTTTTGCCTTTAAGAAAATGGTATGTATTAATTAATAATTAGATGAATGGACATTTGACTGGTTTATTTATTAACCAAACTTTGTATTTAAACCTGACTAATTGGTTTACTGGTCAGTTCTGAAGAAGTTTGTTGTGATTAAAAAGAAAAAAAGCGCTTAACTTTTTATCTGTGTGGACAGTCATTATTTTGTCTTTTTTTCACGTTTTTTTCTGACATTGTAAAACAGTGACATAGCTTCAAGTTTTATTTTATAAAAGTAGATAAAGAGCAGCCTTGAAGCACAATGCCTTTTTTTAAACAAGAAACATCTTCATTAAATTATCACATACGACACAGGCAATCATACATTTATATAAATGAAAAAAAAAATCATATTGACAATAATTTTAGTTGCAAACATTATGCATCACAAACCATACTGACATAATTGTAGCTGCAAACATTATACACCACTTATCTATCCAGTCGCTGTCAGTCAAGCATTACATAGCTCATTCAAATCTGACTGTCTTTTAAACCTCGTTCCTCCTCTGCATGTATTGTTCCCACAACTTCCATTTTTTCCTATGTAATTTGTTCTTAACATTTTCTAAAGATCCCAGTTCCAGTTGTATTATCTCTGTTACTATACCCACTACTTCCATTTTTTTTTTTTTAACAAGAAACATCTTTATTAACTTATCATGTATGACAGAGGCCATGTTACATTTATATAAATGACAATAAACCATAGCGACATAATCACAGTTGGAAACATTATACATTCCAAACCCTGATGCACAACAGTAATTACAAACATTATACATCGCTTTTAACATATCCAATCATTGTTAGTCAACCATTACATAGCACATTCAAATCCTGCCTTCTTTTAAACCTCATTCCTCCTCTGCAAGTACTGATCCCACAGTGCCCACATTCTCCTATGTAATTTGCTCATAACCCATTCTACAAATCCCAGTTCCAGTTGTAACTCTTACTATCTTCACTAGTAAACTTGGTTTAGACTTTGATTTCCATTTTCTAGTAACTGCTTTTTTGGCAGGCATCATAATTAAGACTCAGCAAGGCCTTACTATGTCTAGGCAATTCAGAGTCTGTATCATAGCTCAAAAACATAATGTCCCTAGTCACTCCAACTTGCTCATCCAGCATCTCTGACAGAACAGTCTATAGGGAATTTTTAAAGTCTACCAACTCATTACACTCCCAAAAAATGTTACCAGTTACCTCTTTCTGCTCCATCACACCTCCAATACTTTGAAGTCTGCTTGAGGTATAGAAATACTTATGTAAGCACTTCCAGGCAAAGATCCAAAATCTTCTAGATTTTACTGCATATTTGGGAGACATACATATATTCCCCCCCCATTGTTTCTTTGTGAATTGCTATATTAATGTCTCTTCCCAGTCCTTCTTAACATCCTCTGATTGATTCTTATAGTTATCATGCAATATTTTACATGCTATACTAATTATTCCTTTCTTAATAGTAACTTCTGTTTTAGATTCTACTAAAAACTGTACCAGTGCTGGTCTTTCATTTAGAAACCCCCTATTTCTTTCTCTTTGCCTATACTCTGATATCAATCCTTGATATGGAAGCCAGCCTTTACCCTGCAGTCCAAGTAAGTTCTTAGCATCTTCATAATCTATTACATTTCCCTCTCTAGTTATTTACTCCCAGTACCTCGGTTCCTTTGCCAGTTTTCTCCAATACATTCCCGCCCGCTCTTGTCTATTGTCACTATCCCTAACTGCAGTCATCCCTATCATCAGAATCTCCTTTCTTCATTCCCATGTTGGCTTAGTTCCAAGACCACCTTCTACTACTTTATGAATATAATATTCTATATGATTACTGCTGTTCTCCATAAAGGTCTACATTCAATATCCCAGTCTCTCCCTGTTACTTGAGCTTCCCCCCATTTCATCATCATCATCTCTTTTCACTTTGAGTTACAGTTTTCTGCTTGCACTATGTATAGGAACCTTAACCTTGCTGCTCTGAAATACTCCTTCAACTCGGGTGATCCCAATCCATTCTGTTTTACTGGAGGAATAAACTTATCCCACTTGACTCTTGCCCTCTTCCTGTCCCACATAAATTCATTCTCTATCCACAACATCTCCTCTGGCTGATAAAAATATGCCTGACCAGTGTATAAGACTAAAGGAACTAAAAATATTTTAATTGCTTGCATCTTAATATCAACATTCATATAACAGAGCCTCCATTTTCTCAGTTTTTGTATTATCTTTTGTTTAGTCTATTCCCACATACCCTTAGCTGCCACAACAGTATCATTTTTAATCCTTACTCTTAAATGCTTAATTTTATCATGTCCCCATAAATATGAATAATGCTGAACCAGTTCTTATGTGGGTAAATAATTTACCGCTATTGCTTTTGTTTTTGCTTCATTCATTTTGTATCCTGAAAAGGTTTGAAACTGTCTCAATATGAATGTCCCTATTTGTCAAAAAAATG